>NW_027507748.1:480393965-480421465 GCF_037356315.1 Lithobates pipiens
AGAGTTATCAAACTTCAAAATTAACCCATCCAAATCTGAGATCCTTAATATTAAATACTGAAAGCAGGAGGAACAGGTAATCCAAAATGAGTTCCCTTTTATCTGGAGCAGAAAAGTTAAAATACTTAGGAGTAAAGATAACACCATCCATTGAGACAACATATCAAATGAACTACATGCCGTTATTGAACAATATCAAATTAGAATTAAACAGAATAGCATCAAGACCTGTATCTTGGATTGGCAGGATTAATATCTTTGTTGCCAAAAACGTACACGATGCAAATGCTACTGAGCCCTCTCCCATGGGTATGCTTTAAAACACTAAAAACACTACTCTTAAAGTTTTTTTGGCAGAAAAAGAAGCCGTGCATCGGCATGACAGTACCAAACAGGGAAAAAGGGCAAGGGGGCCTGGGGGTACCTGAATGCAATTATACTTGCATGGGTGATAGAATGGGAAAAAAAGAAAAAAGGTTAATTTAGAAAGTATGTGTAGTAAAGTTACACTAGGGAAAATATGGATACCCGCACAGCTGAGACACAGCCAATAATTCCCAAACAGTGGCAAAAACTAGAACACCCTATAATGAGGAGCTGGTTTATTAAACTAAATGATATCTATAATTTAGAATACCTATGGTTTAGTGGTGAAGAGGGATGGGAAGGTTTTGAAGAGAAAGAGAGAGCTTGAGATTGAGATTGAGAATTGAGAGAGATTGGGTAAACTTCAAGCAGACGATTAATTTCACTGAAAGGATGGAACACAATGAAGGGGGTGAGAAAGGGATTGGTTAGGTGCATTGGAAAAGTAAGTCCAGATAGGAGTGGGTGGGCAGGAGGGAAGGGGGATTTATACAGATTTGTATGTAATAAGAAATGTATAGTAGAGATGTTCTCCATTTTTATCTATGTATGTATCAGTTTTTAAAGATATAAAGAAGAAGAAAAATTGGTGTTATCGCTCTCTCTCTCATACTGGTCACTGGAAGTTCAACATGGCATCACATAGCAAAGAACTCTCTGAGGATGTTAAAAAAAAGAATTGTTGCTCTACATAAAGTTGCCCTAGGCTATAAGAAGATTGCCAAAACCTTGCAACTGAGCTGCAACACGGTGGCCAAGACCATACAGCGGTTTTACGGGACAGGTTCCACTCAGAACAGGCCTTGCCATGGTCGACCAAAGAAGTTGAGTGCATGTGCTCAGCGTCATATCAAGGCTTGCCTTTGGGAAATAGATGGATGTATGAGCGCTGCCAACATTGCTGCAGAGGTTGAAGGGGTGGGGGGGTCAGTGCTCAGACCATATGCTGCACACTGAATCAAATTGGTCTGCATGGCTGTACTCACTTTTGTTGCTAGTGGTTTAGACATTTATTGGCTGTGTTGAGTTATTTTGAGGGGACAGCAAATTTAAACGGTTATACAAGTGGTACACTCACTACTTTACATTGTAGCAAAGTGTAATTTCTTCAATCTTGTCACATGAAAAGATATAATAAAATACAAAAATGTGAGGGGTGTACTCACTTTTGTGAGATACTGTATGATCTATGTTGGGACTGATCATTCCATTCAGTTATAGTGAAAGGAAAGTTGGAGTTATTAGTGTATCTGATGACGGGGCTTAGGGTTTGAAAGCTTTCACTTTAGGTTACCAAAAAAAAATCAAAGTATAAAAAGTGCTGTATTTGGGGGGGGGGGATATATATATATATATATATATATATATATATATATATATATATATATATATATATATATATATATATATATATATATATATATATATATATATATATATATATATATATATATATATATTATATCTCAACTGAAAATTAACCCCCAAAAACTGTAGTCAAGTGCAATAATGAATATAATGTATTATAAATAATGTCCAAAACAATATGTGATAAAGTCCACACGAAAGCACTGAATGGCTTGTGATTAACAAGTACAGTCATTACTGTGTAGGCATTTATATTGTTGGCGATACAGTCCAAATGAAACAACTAGAAACAGTGTATATGACATCATACTGATGGAACGTTTTGGGCGGAGCTACAGTGATCCAGGAGAAATAATAAAATAGAGCCTGCTGTCTTCATACAGTAAATACAAAATGATATTGAACTGTAACTCTATACCTGATTTAACATGAAAAATATAGTATTCTCAGGAATACTACCGAGCCACACCAGAAAGGCAGTGGGAGATTAGGGAAGTAAGCAAGTGGCTGAAGAGCTGGTGTAGTAAGGAGGGGTTTGGGTTCCTGGAGGACTGGGCTGACTTCTCAGTCGATAACCGGTACTATAGAAGGGATGGACTGAACCTAAATGAGGAGGGTGCAGATCAGCTGGGAATGAAGATGGCCGAAAAGTTAGAGGGGTTTTTAAACTAGGCGATGGGGGGGAGGGTGCAGAAGTATATAGTCGGTGTGGAACATATTCCAGAGGGTAGTATTGGGGGCATTAGTGGTAGGGTGACCAAAGCACATAAACCCAAGGTAAATATAGTAGCAAGTCCTAGTTGAAATCTCGGAACACCCAATAAGAGGATATGTGACTGGTCTAAACTACGTGGCATGTTCACCAATGCCAGGAGCCTGGCGGACAAGATGGGTGAACTAGAGATACTATTGTACATGGAGGATTTGGATTTTGTGGGTATTTCAGAGACCTGGTTCAACAGCTCTCATGATTGGCTGGCAAACATTCAAGGGTATACCCTTTATCGCAAGGATAGAGAGGGTAAAAATGGGGGAGGGTTATGCCTATATAGCAAGAATAATGTACAAGTGAATGTGAGAGATGACATCACTAAGGGAGCTAGTGAGGAGGTGGAATCCTTATAGGTAGAGCTCCAAAGGGATTAAGCCAGTGTTTCTCAATTCCAGTCCTCATGGCCCACTAACAGGTCATGTTTTCAGGCTTTCCATTATTTTGCACAGGTGATTTGATCAGTTTCACTGCCTTAGTAATTACCCCAGCTGTTTCATCTGAGGGAAATCCTGAAAACATGACCTGTTAGTGGGCCATGAGGACTGGAATTGAGAAACACTGGATTAAGCTAAGGGGGAAATAATACTGGGAGTATGCTATAGGCCCCATAACCCAAGGGAGGAAGGGGAGACTGATCTGCTATAACAATTTGGATTAGCAGCAAGGATGGTAAGTGTTATTATAATGGGGGATTTTAATTATCCAGACATAGACTGGACGGAGGGAACCGCACATTCATAAAAGCTCGCCAGTTCCTAAATGTTTTGCAGGACAATTTTATGGGTCAGATGGTGGACGCACCAACTAGAAATAAAGCGTTGCTGGATCTACTGATTACCAACAATACAGACCTGATCACGGATGTGGAAATACAGGGCAATTTGGAGAACAGCAACCACAGGTCAAGTGGCTTCTGTATAAATCACACAAATATGAAACATAAGGGGAATACAAAGGCACTGAATTTCAAAAGCGCCAACTTCCCTAAACTACGAACCTTACTATAAGGCATAAATTGGGATAAAATCCTAGGAACAAAGAACGCGGAGGAGAGATGGGTTTGCTTTAAGGGCATTAGCCAATGCATCCCATTGGGTAATAAATGTAAAAGCGTGAACAAAAGTCCTGGATGGCTTAACTCCAGTGAAAAATCCATATAAAAGCAAAGGAGAAGGCCTTCAAAAAATACAAGGTTGAGGGATCATCATCAGCATTCAGACTTTATAAAGAATGCAACAAGAAATGTAAGGGTGCACTTAGGACGCCTAAGATAGAACATGAGACAAGCATAGTGGAGGAGAGCAAAAATAATCCCAAAAAAATTATTTAAGTGTATAAACATTTAAAAGAGGGAGGACAAGACCATATTGGCCCCATAAAGAATGAGGAAGGACATCTGGTTACAAAGGATGGGGAGATGGTGAAGGTGTTGAAACAACCAAAACTGCAGTGCTTATCCTCAAGACACATCACAGGAAGCATCTCCATGGTTAACAGAGGACCAAATTAAAAGTACACTTGGGAAACTTAACATTAATAAATCACCGGAACCAGATGGCTTGCACCCGAGGGTACTTAAGGAACTCAGTCAACTAATTGCCAGACCATTATTACTAATTTTTACTGACTTGAATGGTACCAGCTGATTGGAGAAAAGCCAATGTAGCACCAATATTTAAAAAGTGCCCAAAATACATCCCTAGGAATTAGACCAGTTAGCCTAACATCAATAGTATGTAAACTCTTGTAGGGGATGATAAGGGACTATATACAAGATTTTGGTAATGAGAATGGATAATTAGCAGTAATCAGCATGGATTCATGAAGAATCATTCTTACCAAAACCAATTTACTAACCTTCTATGAGGAGGTGAGTTGCCAGCTAGATAAAGGAAGGCCCGTAGGTGTGGTGTATCTGGATTTTGCAAAAGCATTTGACACAGTTCCCCATAACCATTTACTGTACAAAATAAAGTCTGTTGGCATGGACCATAGGGTGAGTACATGAATTGAAAACTAGCTACAAGGGCGAGTTCAGAGGGTGGTGATAAATGGGGAGTACTCGGAATGGTCAGGGGTGGGTAGTGGGGTCTCCCAGGGTTCTGTGCTGGGACCAATCCTATTTAATTTGTTCATAAACAACCTAGAGGATGGGGGTAAACAGTTCAATCTCTGTATTTGTGGACAATATTAAGCTAAGCAGTGCAATAACTTCTCCGCAGGATGTGGAAACCTTACAAAAAGATCGGAACAAATTAATGGGGTGGGCAGCTACATGGCAAATGAGGTTCAATGTAGAAAAATGTAAAATAATGCATTTGGGTGGCAAAAATATGAATGCAATCTATACACTGGGGGGAGAACCTCTGGCAGAATCTAAGATGGAAAAGGACCTGGGGGTTCTAGTAGATAGGCTCAGCAATGGCATGCAATGCCAAGCTGCTGCTAGCAAAGCAAACAGAATATTGCATGCATTAAAAAGGGGATCGACTCCAGAAATAAAGCGATCATTTTCCCGTTCTACAAGACTCTGGTCCGGCCGCACCTGGAATATGCTGTCCAGTTCTGTGCACCATTCCTCAGGAAGGATGTACTGGAAATGGAGCGAGTACAAAGAAGGGCAAAAAGCTGAAAAAAGGGTCTGGAGGATACTAGTTATGAGGAAAGGTTGTGAGCACTGAACTTATTCTCTCTGGAGAAGAGACGCTTGAGAGGGGATATGAAACTTTTTTCGCAAAAGGGAGTTTAACAAGACTTGTGGCCACTCATTTAAAATTAGAAAAAGAGAGGTTTAACCTTAAACTACGTAGCTAGCGGGTTCTTTACTGTAAGAGCAGCAAGGATCTGGAATTGCCTTCCACAGGCGGTGGTCTCAGCGAGGGGCATTGATAGTTTCAAGAAACTATTAGATAAGCACCTGAACGACTGCAACATACAGGGATATACAATGTAATACTGACATAATCACACACAGGTTGGATTTGATGCACCTCTGTCATTTTCCAACCTCGCCTATTATGTAAGTATGTACTGTGTGTGTGTGTGTGTATATATATATATATATATATATATATATATATATATATATATATATATATATATATATATATATATATATATATATATATATAAATATATAATTTTTTATTTCTAAAAATAAGGAATAAACAAAATAAATGCATAAACAGCACAACTCTGCTAAATGCTTCATTCTGTTCTGGTTTTTACACAGGAAAAGGAGGGGTATACTGACCATGACTGTATTGTTAGTAACCTGTTGCATCCTTGTGGCTAACAGAAGCCATTGTTCTGAAAAGACTAGAAAAGCTTAACACCAATATATCACCAGGACCAGTTGGCTTTGCACTCGAGAGTCCTCCAAGAACTCGGTCAGGTTATAGCCAGACCCTTATTCCTAATCTTTAGGAACAGCATGATGACAGGAATGGTACCAGCTGATTGGAGAAAACCCCATGTGTGGTACCAATATTCAAAAAAGGGCAGAGACATATACTGGGAAACTACAGCCTAACATCAATAGTATGTAAACTGTTGGAGGGGATGATAACGGACTATATTCAAGAATTTGCTAATGAAAACTGTATCCTCTGCAGAAATCAGCATGGGTTTACAAAGGGTAATTTCTGCCAGACCAACCTGTTAACATGAGAACAAGTGAGCTGCCATCTAGATGGGGGAAGGCCTGTGGATTTCGTGTATATGGATTTTTCAAAAGCATTTGATACAATTCCCCATAAATGCTTAATCTACAAGCTGAGGTCTCTAGGCATAGACCATAGTTTTTTCATGGATAGAAAACTGTTTACAGGGGCGTGTCCAAATGTTGATGAGAAATAACGCATGCTCAGACTGGTCTGGGGTGGTTAGTGGGGTACCTCAAGGCTCTGGCATGGGACCAATTCTGTTTAATGTATTCATATATAAATAGCTCAATCTCTGTTTTTGCAGACAAAACAAAAATAAGTAGGACAATAACTTCAAATCAGGATATAGAAATTTTACAGAAAGAGATAAATAGAAAAATGGAATAGGCAGCTTACATGGCAAATTACGTTTAGGCCTGATTCACACCCATGCATTTTTAGTGCTTTTTGCATTTTGCAGATTTGCACTACAGAACGTGTGTCATAGGAAACCATGGGAAATGGACTGTAGTGCAAATCTGCAAAATGCAAAAAGCACTAAAACTGCATAGGTGTGAATCCAGCCTTAATGTTGGAACATGTAAACTGATGCACTTGGGGCATAAGAATATACACGCAAACTGTTCCCTAGGGGGAGAACCTCTGGTGAATCAAGGATGGAGAAAGATCTGGGGGTCCTGGTAGAAGACAGACTAAGCAATAGCAGGCAATGTCAAACTACAGCATGCAAAGCCAGCAGGCTATTAGCTTGTATAAAAAAGGGAATTTACTCCAGAGATAAAACGATTATCCGCTGTATCTGGAGTATTCTGTCAAGTTCTGGTCACCAGTTCTCAGGAGGGATGTGGTCGAGCTGGAGAGAGTCCAGAGAAGGGTCACTAAATTGGTAGGTGGATTGGAAGATCTCAATTATGAGGAATTACTGCAAGCACTGAATATGTTCTCCCTAGAGAAGAGACGCTTGGGATGAGATATGATAGTGGTATACAAATTCCTCAATGGTGATCCCAGCATAGGAAGGAAACTTTTCAGTGTCAGGGAGTGTAAGAAAACATGGGGCCGCACAATGTGATTGGAGGAGACGCATTTTAACCTTAAGTTGCGTATGGGATTTTTCACTGTCGGGTGATAAGGATATGAAACCCTCTTCCGCAATTGGTGGTGTCAGCAGGGAGTATTGATATTTTTAAAAGACTCTTAGACCTGCATCATAGTGAACACAACATACAGGGATATGGGAAATTATTCTCAACATTGACACATACACCTACACAGGTTGAACTGGATGAACTGTCTTTATTCAACCTTGCCTACTATGAAACTATTGTTCTCAATACCATATTATACATAATAGTATAGCTTAGTAGCCAATAATGGCAGATCTAAAATTCACTTTCTATTAGAATGTATCAACTCAAAGCCTTTATTAGGGGGGCCGTTGAATGGCCGTTGATGTCCTTCTATTACCTTCCACGTTTTCCTGCCATAATACAGTAACTTCCGTGACAACAATTTCTATAGTGCAGTTGCTAGAACTGGGACTGTTAACGCGGAACTGTGAATTGCATCTCTAGATGCAGAACATCTTTATGTCCTTTCTTAGATTAATAGATTTTGATGGATTTCATTCATCTGTATGGATGAGGGAAGATATCACTTAGACACATGGGGTTATTGCAGGCATAAACATTTACACTCAAGTTATGCTCAGATTTGCACCGTTATACACGCAGAGCATATAGTAATCCCCAAATTTATCTGAATGACCGCTTCAGTTATTCATAGAAACTTTGTTTAACCACTTAAGCCCCGGACCAATTGTCAGCCTAAGGACCAGAGGTCTTTTTACAATTTCGCACTGCTTTAACTGGTAATTGCGAGGTCATGCAATGTTGTACCCAAATGAAAAAATGTTGTACCCAAACTGCGATTTTTATTTTTATGCTATAAATGGAAAAAGAACTGAAAATTTTGAAAAAATATATATTTTCTACTTTTTGTTATAAGAAAAATCGAATAAATGTATTCAGCCACATGTCTTTAGTAAAAAAAAAAAAAAAATGTCAAGCGCAAAAGTTATAGCGTCTACAAGAGTAAATTTCTGGAATTTACACAGCTTTTAATTTATGACTGCCTATCTCATTTCTTTGAGGTGCTAAAATGCAGGGCAGTACAACCCCCCCCCCCCCCCAAAATGACCCCATTTTGGAAAGTAGACACCCAAAGGAAATTGCTGAGGGGCATGTTGAGCCCATTGAATATATTTTTTATTTTTTTGTCCCAAGTGATTGAATAATGACAAAAAATAAAAATTTACAAAAAGTCACTAAATGATATATTGCACCCCAAAATATATTCTGCTGCTTCTCCTGAGTACGGGGATACCACATATGTGGGACTTTTTGGGAGTCTAGCTGCGTACGGCACCCCGAAAACCAATCACTGCCTTCAGGATTTCTAAGGGTGCAAATTTTTGATTTCACTCCTCACTACCTATCACAGTTTCGAAGGCCATAAAATGCCAAAATAGCACAACCCCCCCCCCCCCCCCCCCAAATGACCCCATTTTGGAAAGTAGACACCCAAGCTATTTACTGAGAGGCATGTTGAGTCCATGGAATATTTTATATTTTGCCACAAGTTGCACAAAGTTGTCACTAAATGATATATTGCTCACACATGATATGGGCATATGTTGAAATTATACCCAAAATACATTCTGCTGCTTCTCCCGAGTACGGGATACCACATGTGGGGGACTTTTTGGGAGCCTAGCCGCATATGGGACCCTGAAAACCAAGCAGCGCCTTCAGGATTTATATATAAAACGCTACCAAAAAAACTGTTAGCGATCGCAGGGATCACGGCCTGACTCTGTGAGCGCTGCAGTTATGTGTTTAGTGTTTTGTAAGTGCGTTTTTTGGAACCCTAAACTGCTGAGGATGCTAGTATAGATCTGATCAGATCAGATCTTGATCTGTTCAGATACTATACCACTATGGCAGGTGTATGCTTTGCGCGTGGGTGTTAGCGGTACTGGCACTAACCTAGCGCTGCCTGGGGCGACGCAGACCCTATCTGACACTAAAACCTAATTGTTATCACCCGCCGGGTGATCAGGGGGTTAAATCTTTATTGGGTAATAAATGGTGGGTGCCCTGATGCTATAAAAAGCAAACTAACTAACCAGCGTCACCTGTAACACTTATACGGTGATCACTGGTGAAAGGGTTAACTAGGGGCAATCAGGGGGTTAAAACCTTTATTAGGTAGTATATGGGAGTCCCTGCGCTATATAAAAACCTGACTGGGAACCTAAATAACGAAATAACTAACTGGCTAACCAGCGTCACCAGTGACACTTATATGGTGATGGCTGGTGAAAGGGTTAACTCTAGGGGCAATCAGGGGGTTAAAATCTTTATTAGGTAGTATATGGGGGTACCTAACACTATAAAAACCTGGCGGTGAACCTAAAAAATAACTAGCTACCTAGCGGCACCAGTGACAATAATGCAGCGATCAGAAAAACGATCGCTTGGTAAATCTGGCAAAAGGGGGTTAAAGGGTTACCTGGGGACAATCGGGGTTAAAACCTTTATTAGGTAGTATATGGGGGTCCCGGACGCTATATAAAAACCTGACGGGGAACATAAATAACCAGCGTCACCAGTGACACTTATACGGTGATCGCTGGTGAAAGGGTTAACTCTAGGGGCAATTAGGGGGTTAAAACCTTTTATTAGGTTGTTTATGGGGGTACATAATGCTATAAAAACCTGGCGGTGAACCTAAAAAATAACTAGCTACCTAGCAGCACCAGTAACCATAATGCAGCGATCAGAAAAACGATTCCTTAGTGACACTGGCAAAAGGCGGTGAAAGGGTTACCTGGGGAGGCAATCAAGGGGTTAAACCTTTATTAGGGGGGTAGGGGGCTACCCTGGACCTAACACTAACTGCTCTGACACTTTTTACAGTCACAACTGACACTAAATGCAGTGATCAGTAAATAAATGATCACTGCAATCAGTGACACTGTGACGGGGGGGGGGGGGGGGGGGGGGTGATCAGGGGGTTACTGGGGGTTAAAGTGTGCTTATGTGTACTTACACGTCAGTGTAGTGTTGGTGCACTTACTATGATGTCTTTTCTCTCCTCGCCGTCCGGTAAAAAAGACCGCCTCGAGGAGAGTGACATCACTTCCTCCTGCCTGTGTTTACACTACACAGGCAGGGGAAGCTTCTCATTCGCCAGGAGCGATCGAGAGGGGATGGTCAGAAACCAACGGCCATCCCCTCATCTGGGATCGCTCCTGAAGCGAGACGGACCGCCGCAGCCAGCGGGAGGGGGTTCGATCGGACCCCCCACCCGCTGGAAGGCAGGCACGTACGGGTACGTGCTTGTGCCTGTCCGTGCCATTGTGCTGACGTATATTTACATGCGGCGGTCCTTAAGTGGTTAAGGAAAAAATATAACCTTTAGGTGAACTATATTTATTTAATACAATGCCCCATAAATGCTTAATCTACAAGCTGAGGTCTCTAGGCATAGACCATAGAGTTTTTTCATGGATAGAGAACTGGTTACAGGGGTGTGTCCAAATGGTGGTGAGAAATAACGCATGCTCAGACTGGTCTAGGGTGGTTAGTGGGGTACCTCGAAGGCTCTGGCAAGGGACCAATTCTGTTTAATGTATTCATAAATGATATAAAGGTCAATATAAATAGCTCAATCTCTGTTTTTGCAGACAAAACAAAAATAAGCAGGACAATAACTTCACATCAGGTTGCACAGGTTTGCACCATTATACACGCAGAGCATGTAGTAATCCCAAAATTTATCTTAATGACAGCTTCAGTTATTCATAGAAACTTGTTTTGTTTAAGGAAAAAACATAACCTTTAGGTGAACTATATTTATTGCAAGGAATGAAGCTCCCTTTTCTTTTAGACTTCCTACATTTATCTGGTATGAATATACCCAGGTGTTAATTGCCAGCACGTTTAAACTAATTGCATATGTTCTGGTCATTTGATTGGTCTCAGCATCGTAATAAAAATAAATCAACAATACTGTTCTGTGTAGGGGGAAATGTGAGCAGGAAGTAAGATTGCTGGTTGTGCCTAGTTCAGAATATACGACTTTATTTTGTAAAATCTTCTAAAATGTAATTCTGAAAATATTCTATGCCAAATTTTTGCTATCTCTGTGCTGAGACAAAGTACTTGTTTGTATAAATACATTCTAATCACATAAATGGGAATCTAAGCAAGTTTATCCCATGTACATAATTTCACAAATATATAATTTTTTGTTCACAGATTATTCTAAGCACCTTTTTTGTACCTTTTGAGTTTTCTCATGTTCTATCATACTGTGGCTTACAACCCAGGGTTGACAGGGATATCCGTACCCCCCCGGTACAGTAGGATTTTTAAGGTGAAAAAAATGTGTTTTTATAAAAGAAAAAATATTTATTCAAAACAGAAAAAGACAAAAAAATCATTATTTTTGTTTTTATACACAAAAAAGAGAGAAAAAAAGGACATATACATAGACTATAAAAATCCATGCACAACATGGATGCAAGTATACGTGTGTGTGTGTGTGTGTGTGTGTGTGTGTGTATATATGTGTGTGTGTGTGTGTGTGTGTGTATATATATATATATATATATATATATATATATATTACAGTGAATACAGTACATTCAATAATCATAAATGTGAGCTCCAAAAGCCTGACATGTTTCAGGAAGAAATTTCCTTCTTCAGAGGCCTGTTAATAGGAGACCAAATATAAACTACAGTCCTATTAATTTAATGTAGAAACATTTTGTCTGGATAAACGTTATCAACCGTTTTTTATTATGTATGTGTGAGATAGATATAGATAGATTATATATTTTATATATATATATAATTTTATGTGAACTTCTAAATTTGCTGCCAGAAATAAGCAAGGAAAGATCACCGTACTAAGGTCTCATGCGTCTGAGTGGTGATCTTTCCTTGCTTATTTCTGCCAGAAAATTTAGACGTTCACACAAACATATATATATATATATATATATATATATATATATATATATATATATATATATATATATATATATATATATATATATATATATATATATATATATATATATATATATATATATATATATATATATATATACCGTATTTTTCGCTCCATAAGATGCACTTAGGTTTTAGAGGTTGAAAACGAGAAGAAAAAATTCTGAACCAAATGGTGTACTAAAATATTTTCTAGTGACCATTACCATAGAAAATGCAGAGTGACCATTACCATAGAAAGTATTGGCAGGGTATGGCAGAGTATTGGCAGAGTATTGGCATTACCATAGAAGGTATGGTAGCGTATTGGCAGGGTATTGCAGAGTATTGGCAAGGTGGCTGTGACTGCACTTGTCACAGAGCATCTTTAGTGCCCACAGCGCTGCTGCCATCCGATCTCTCCCCTTCACTGCATAGATCTGTACACAGAGGGGAGAGAGGAACCGGCGTCATCATGACGCCGGTTTGTTTACAAGTGATCGCTCCATCATTTGACGGAGTGATCATATTGCAAATGGCGGGTGCACCAAGATGGGCGCCGCTCAGGAGCTAGGCCGAAGCCATGGCCTGTCCTAAGGCCGAGGCTGTGGAGGGGGGCGGTGCCAAGCATATATTCGCACCATAAGACGCAGGCACATTTTCCCCCATAGTTCTGGGGGGAAAAGTGCGTCTTATGGTCCGAAAAATATGATATAATAAAAAACTGTTGATAACGTTTATCCAACAAAATATTTCTACATTAAATGAATATGACTGTAGTTCATATTTGGTCTCCTATAAACAGGCCTCTGAAGAAGGAAATGTCTTCCTGAAATATGCCAAGCTTTTGGAGCTCACATTTATGATTATTGAATGTACTGTATTTAGAGATTGTGTGTAATTTTATATCTGTATGTGCATGTATCCATGCATCTATATTGTGCATGGATTTTTATAGTCTATGTATATGTCCTTTTTTTCTCTTTTTTGTGTATAAAAACAAAAATATTTTTTTTTCCTTCTGTTTTTAATAAATATTTTTTCTTTTATAAAAACAAATTTTGTTCACCTTAAAAATCCTACTGTACCGGGGGGTACTGATATCCCAGCAATTTTGGATTTTGAAAACAAGCAAACAGGATGTTGGCAAAACTTTTAGAGAACCATAGAGTTCTCATTAAGGGTTCATTTCTTTTCAACAGCCCAGGGATGAAGACTTCTCTTATATAGCCTATTGCATATGATTTGATACAATCAGAAGGGGGAGATGTTTAGATCTATTAATCACTCGCCGCTTGTTTCCAGTTACTGTAGCGTATATACTGCCAAAGTTCAACTGCTAGTTTCCATATTTCTTGAGTCTTTGAATTCTTGTGTAATTCATTTACCAAGTTGCAGTAATGGTTGCTGTTCTATTTTTCTATTTTTAGTGGATTAATGATATTGAAATGGATCACAAGTATTCAGCGTGGCCTTTTAGTGTTCAAGAATTGTTAAGACCAGCATTCCCTGGATCCATACGACCAATCAGGCGAAACTTTTATAACCTGGTGAGTATTTCATGCTCATCTTAAAGTCTGTTTGTCTATCTGTTCTTGGATTTGTAACATATCCATCAATGCCTTTACATCTTTCCTTTGCTCTCTTTTTCGAACTGTATCATGGAATATAGACTTTGTAATTATTTTGCTCACTACTACATCCAAATGAATAGCCACAACTAATATCTTCCAACTGTTATTACCAAAGTTTTCTTTTCCAGTCAGTTTCAGTAAGCTAATTATCAATTAGGATAGTCTTTTAGGATACCATAGTATTACTGTAAGGCTACTTTCACACTGAGGTGTTTTTCAGGCGATTTAGGTCTAAAAATAGCACCTGTAAAGCGCCTAAAAACTGCCTCACCTGCAGTCCCAGTGTGAAAACCCGAGTGCTTTCACACTGGAGTGGGTGAGCTTGCAGGATGAGAAAAAAAAGTCCTGCAAGCAGCATCTTTGAAACGATGCAGGAGCGTTGTATACATCGCTCCTCCACCGCCCCTGCCCATCGAAATCCACTATAAACTATAACTCCTTCAGGGTGGTTAAAAGTGCACCGCTAGCGGTGCTTTACTGCTACCGCCCTCACCACCTGTGTGAAGGTGCCCTAATAAAATTGTTTGTGGGCAGTATCGTAGATTACAGAAGGTAAATAAAAATATGGTCATAAATGCGAAAGTGAAAACTAAACTTTCTATCACAGAAATAAAAATAAATGTTACCTATTTCTTTATACATTTTAATTAGCAGTATCTTTTTCAAAGTACCTTAGGCTGTTATTGTTTTCAATTTGTGCTCTTTTGCGCAGGCTTTTTTCTTTTTTCTTTATTTTTGTATTCTGTATTATATGAGGTTTAACTATGGAAATGATCTTCAGGCTTTCCTGCATGCACAGCTTCTCTCTTGAGTTTGCTGTGTGCTCCTGTGGATTACTGGTTATTTTATGTCTAGTTTGGGCCCAACGGACAAAATAGGATGCACACTTTTTTATTCACAAATCTACGCAAAAACAACAACTCTTGACTGCAGTCCAAATTCAGCTATTTTATTCATTCTTTTTGTATATTTTTCTAGACTACCTTTATTGATAATTTTAATCAGTTTTTAACAAGAAGGCATTTTCTTCATGCATTGTCAGTAAATTAATGACAAGTGTCTTGCAGTAAAAGTAGTTTCAGGTTTATTTTAAACAAACAAAATATACACATATGGGACACTTAGCAACGAATTTCAAATGACAGCAGTAGTACCTGGAGAGCTTGTTCCATATGAAAACACAAATAAGGCTATTCCTTCATATAGATCGGGCATCACTAAATTGCAGACCACAGGCCACGTTCAGACCAAGGCACTGTTCCGCCCTTGCCAGCCGCGATCCTACCATTTAGAAGTCTGATTTCCCCCTCAGCCATCGCCACTGCTGACATCCCCACATGCTGCAATTGGCATCAGGAGGCAAGATAGTTCTGGACGAGGGTGGAGCTGCAAAGTTAACTTTTCAAATTAAGCAGCAGGTGATTGGTTTCTAGGCATTTCTAGCAACTAATCACTAGCGGACGAACAGAAAATGTTGTGAAGCTCTTTCTCCATTCAGAACTGTCCTGCCTCCTGATGTCCGCTCTAGACCTGCTGTGTCTGTCATGCTTAGCCCTGTGTAAGGCGGGATGGGGGAGATGTCACTGCTGTGCTGGATGGGGAGGAAGTCAGGGGGTGATATCAAAGGGGGGTCAGAGGACTGGAGTTTAAAGGAGTGGGGGTGAGAACAGAATTGTGGGGGTATACTGTATAAGAGGACTGGAATGTAAAAGGAATACAGGAGTGATATTAAGAGGAGCCAGGAATATGAAGAAGGGGGATGATATAAAGGGGGACTGAGGGCAGGGATGTGATATGCAGGGGGACTGAGAATACTGATGCATTAATGGGATTGTGATGTGAAGGATCTGGGGTTACCTTTACATCATTGCAACCTGTGTTTTGCATGTAGGCAGCCCATTTATTTCAATGGGTTGCCTTACATGCAGACAAAAGAAAAAAAAGTCCCTGACCCTACTTAAAATTGTGCCATGCTGAACCGCATGGTGCTGCAGCAACATGCAGTTTGGCACTCACGAAAACACGCTGCGTTTGCCGATGCACAATGGGGCTATTATTAATCAAACATGCTGTTTGGACCTCTGTACGAATAACATTTTACTGACTGGACCTCCGTGGATTTTAATGCAATACCCCTGATATAGATGATGTGTGTGTGTGTGTGTATGTGTGTGTATATATATATATATATATATATATATGACACTCTTATCAGGACAAACTGTTACACAAAACCTATAGAACAAAAGACCGAAACGGTCTTGTGTATAAATGTATTTGTGGTAGAATGATTGTGTAAGGCTCATAGGTCTTACACAATCAGTCGCATTACTACAAATACATGTTTGCTTAAGATACAGGTATTTTTCTTTTATCTGGGTTATTTACATTTTTTAACTCTTTTATAATGGATAACAAACCCAGTAACATTATGACATAAAGTAGATTAAGGCCTTGTGCACATTTGGCTCTTCTGAATGTTTTTTTTCTCCTGGCAAAAGCTTCTCTCCTGAAAGTGACTTTGGTGGGGGGAGTTTTCTGTCTCTGAATGCTCCTCCCTCTAAAATCCTGTAAACATCTATGTGTGCATGTACATATAGGCTAACATGGAGGGGCCTGCAAATCAGATGTTTTAAACTGCTGTGTGCATGAGCCCTAAGAAAAAAAAAAAAACGTGGATAATTTTCAGACCCTACTAGCTTTCTCTAAATCTCATGCTTCTCTTTCTTACATCCTAATATTTAATTTGTTTTTGATCTAGTCTGTTTTTTCTAATTTACCCATCCAATTTGCAACTACAGAAAATTTCACTTGGCCTGAAAGCTAAAAAATACAAAATCTTATCTAACAAAAGACAAAAGTAAAAAAAAAAATGTGGTTAGGTAATGACTAAGCGCTGACATTTGCAGGAAACGCATCTACCTCTTTGTCCCTTGCTCCATCTGTCAACCACTTGTCATATGAAGCTTCAGTAAAATGGATTATTGAAAGTGCAGCCATCCAGAATCATTTCCTTATGTCAAAAAACTGTGTGTTGGGCTAACCTGTATAAGAGTCGCATATTCTTTGACTTCTCTTATTCATCTTGAGTTCTCTATAGCTGGTTACTTTCACTTTACTGATGACAGAGCTGCTGGCTGTTACAAAAATGAGTATTGACAATCGGTCTGACTTGATATCACAAAAATGGTCAAGGAATATGATTTAATACATAAATATTCATCTAGGGGCTTTTCAGAACTCGTGGATTGAAGGAGCAATTTAACAGAAGCACAATAATACAGAGCATAAAAATAGACAAAATTACGTTGGTAGCTGATTCTAAATGACTCTTCATTAGGTGCAGGGACAAGGTCTTCATTAGAGCTGTTGAAGGTACAGATGGCTTAGTGTTGCAGAACAACTTCCAATATAAAACCTACAAGATTGCCTAGCTCGGCAACTGCAGACAGACAGAAGCAGAACCACTACCTCTCCTGCTGAACACCGCCCAATTGCTTTTAAGCTGCTGCTAGCCTCCTAGGGCCTCTTGAATGAGACTGTATGCACTCAGGCGCTTAAATGAGGACTGTTGCTTAAGACAACGTTTTTTTTCTTGTTTAGTCATTTTGTCGTGTCCTCCACTGCCTCCCAGGGCTTGCTTGATTTCATGTTCATTGTTTTGATTATGCTAGCTATCCATCTTGTTTTCATAGTTTCATAGTTTCATAGTTAGTAAGGCTGAATAAAGACACCAGTCCATCCAGTTCAGCCTTTGTGAGTGTTTACAATTGTCCCTATCCCTGTATGTTGCACACTCACATTGGTCCCTACCCTTAAGGAGCCCACAATCCAAGGTCTCCATTCATATGCTAGGGCCAATTTTTTTGGACAGATGCCAATTAACCTACCTGCATGTCTTTGGATTGTGGGAGGAAACCGGAGTACCCGGAGGAAACCCACACAGGCACAGGGAGAACATACAAACTCCAGGCAGGTAGTGTCGTGGTTGGGATTTGAACCAGCGACGCTTCTTACTGCTAGGTGAGAGTGCTAACCACTACACCACTGTGCTGTCCTCTTCTCCTTTTTTTCCTTCCATGTTTCCCAGCATCAGGGTCTTTTCCAGCAAGTCCTTTTTGCATCAGGTGGCCAAACTATTCGAATTTCAGCCCTCTTCAGATTACCCAACAGCTCAGATTAAGGTCTGGGCTCTGGCTGGGCCATTTCAAAACTTTAACTTCTGGTGAAGCCATTCCTTTGTTGATTTGGATGTATGCTTTGGGTCGCTGTCATGCTGAAAGATGAAGTTTCTCTTCATGTTCGGCTTTCTAGCCAAAGCCTGTAGGTTTTGTGCCAATATTGACTGGTATTTGGAACTGTTCATAATCCCCTCTACCTTGACAAAGGCCCATGTTCCAGCTGAAGAAAAACAACCCCAAGGCCGCGTACACACGGGCGGACTGTTCGTCCAACTTTGTCCGCTGAACAGTGTTTGGGCGGACAGTCCGCTCGTGTGTGGGCTTTCAGCGGACAGTTTCAGCGGACAGTTGGACGGACAAGGTTTTTCGGAAATTCCGTAAAACTGTCCGCTGAAACCTTGTTTCAGCGAACAGTCCGCTCGTGTGTAGGCTTGTTCGTCAAACAAAGTTGTGCGCATGCTCAGAAAGGATTTTCACGCCGAAAGCTATAATGCAGTGTATAGGACGTCGTATTTTTCGTCCCGTCGTACGTGCCGTTCACGTCATCGCGCACGGTTTCAGCAAACTGTTCGTCCGTCGTGTGTGGCCATGTCCGTCCATGCTAAGTTTGAGCGGACTGTTTGCCGAAACTGTTGGACGGACAAAGTTGGGCGAACAGTCCGCCCGTGTGTACGCGGCCCAAAGCATGATGCTGCCACCACAATGCTTCACTGTGGGTATGGTGTTGTTTTGATGATGCGCAGTGTTGATTTTGCGTCAAACATATATCTTTTGGAATTATGGCCACAAAGTTCAATCTTGGTTTCATCAGACCATAACACATTTTCCCACATGCTTTTGGAAGACTTCAGATGTGTTTTTTCAAACTTTAGGGCTTGGATGTTTGTCTTCATAAGAAAAAGCAACCCACCGAAAGCACATCGTGTCCTCACACCACATCTACTAAACCTCCAAACAAAAGAGGGAAGTACCAGAAACAACGTAACCCGGGTCCCATCTCTACCCCTAAGCACTCCAACGCTTCCAGGGCACTGCAGCCTTATTCATGCCAAGAGTGAAGGAGAGAAACCATGAGGCCGATTCACTTACTTACATGCCCTTGAGCCTAATTTCAGTATTATAGACTGAAACATTGAGGAACAGGACCACCGCATTGACTGGGGTACTCCAGGCCCTGATGGCCTTTTTGAACTTTGGCCCAGTTGCGGGGCGAACCTTTTTCTTACTTTCATTTTGTCTTTTTCCATTTGAATTTGACGGGTAATTTCTCGCGCAGGCTATTCTATAGGTAGACAGAAGACTGATGTATTGACCCCCCCCCCCCCCCCCAAATAGAGATTGAGATGCAGGATGCTCATCGAACTCCACACATTTAAGGTATGAACTTTAATTTTCCTTGATGGAGGAGGAACTTTACACCTGGTATTTCACACTCATACCAGGGTCCCACATCATCTCGCCCACCCCCATAAGGCAGATTTCCGCTTACATCCACAATACAGAGGCGTTTACCCCACACCTGACGCTGACACTTCAAGTGCAATCCATGGGTCTTCACTTTACATCCACCCTTATGAACTACTGTGCCCAAAAAAGATAGCCTGGGACCACCTTACTGTTTGCATACATTGTCTGTTGATAGCACATAAGGTGGAAAGTAAGCTTATGTACCTGAATCTGTTTTGTTTGTTTACACCCCCCATGGAGGTTACAGTTGCTGTTCACAACAAGCACTGTATAACTTAAGACTTTTATATATAAGAGCTGGGGGTTGGAAGGAGAATATTGATAGTGGTAAAGCAACCAGATTTCTCTGATTTTTTGAGAGATTTGGCTGCTGATGTAGCTCTGATTAAATCTCCCACTTCCCCCAAAGTGGGCGCTGTGACACAGGCGCTTCAATGACACCCCTCTTCTGAGGGGCTCTCGCTGATGCGCTGGTTCACAGTCCCAATTTAAATAGATACCTCTAGGGGTCACTTTCTAGAGGCTAATTACCAAATAATTGGACCCCATTTCCTTAGTGTCAGATAGTCGGATCACTCTCCCTTTTCTTCATTACCTAAACTTCTCTCCCCTCCCCCCCCCCCTTTTTTTTTTCTTCCTCTCTCCCCACTAAACCCTCATCCACAATGATCTACTCCCCTTTATTCAAAAATCATTACACAACATAAGAGGTCTTAATGTTCCTCAAAAGAGAACTGTTATTACTTCACCTGGGGAAGGGGAGGCCGGCCTTTATGTTTTTACAGTAGAAACATTTTAAAGCCAACACCATCCCCAAAATGACCAATGGATACTTTACCAAAAGCCTATCAAGCTACTAGTCCAGAATCCAGGATGAAAGGTGTCTCCATATTGATTGGGAAGAACTCGGGTTTCAAACTCGCTCAACTGGCACACCCGGGGGGGGGGGGGCGGTTTCTCCTTCTCCAGGGGAACATTGGGAAACTCCCCATCACTCTAGCAAGTGTATACTTTCCAAGTACTGCACATGTGACTTTCTGCCAAAAACTGATCAAGCTTTCTTGGTTGTCCTTTGGTTGTATAGTTCTTTAAGGGGGACTTCAATGTCCCTTTGGACCCCCTTCAGGACACCTCCAATGGCAAATCAACAATAACATACCGCAAACTTAAGAAAATTAGGACAATGTTGAATATATTGACCCTGATGGACTCCTGGAGGGTAACACACGACAGGAGAGAGACTATACCTACTTTTCCACTGTTCACAACAAATATACTCGTATAGATTTTGTGTTTGTAACGCAAAGGGACTTGAACATCCTGAAAGAGGCTCACATAGGGACGAGGACTGTATCGGACTACACGCCCTTCTCATTGACTCTACAATTGAAGAATGTAAATAAGAGGCATGGTAATTGGCGACAACTTGACCTTATTGACAGACCCAGTGACTTTGGAACCAATCACAGATGCCATAAAGACATATTTTAGAGAAAACGCTACATACAATGTTTCATACCTCACTGTTTAAGAAGCCCAAATGTGTGCTTAGAGGCCGACTCATTAGCCTAGCTTCACAGAAAAAGACGACGGAACTAAAGAAATACTTGAAAAAGTGCAGAAATTGGAGACTCGGCATAAAAGATTGACAGCAATTAACTTAGACAAAGACCTTTTAATAGCACGAAAAGAATTGCAAGAGAAATTAGATTTACAAGCAAAGCAAATATTATTCTTTCACCAAGGTTTTTTTTACAAGCACAGGAACAAAAATAGTACATTTTTGGCTAGGGCATTAAGAGATATCCATTCTAATACTACCATTACCCAGATCAAAAATAGAGAAAACAAATCAGTACACGCTGTGGATCAAATTGGGTCAGAGTTCCATGGGTTTTACACAAAATTGTATAATCTCCCACCCTCACACAAACCCGTAACAGTGGAGGGAGCTAGACCCCAGATTATAGAATAATACCTACCACAAAATGGCCTACCACGTGTGACAGCCTCTGATGCAGAGGAAATTGACAAACCCATAGAGATAATGGAACTCCTACAGGCAATCAAAACTTTAAAATCTGGAAAAAGCCGGGCCCAGATGGATTTTCAGCCATCTATTATAAAACGTTCTCGCATCTACTAGCGAAACCCCTGTTAAACGCACTGAATTCTCTGACAACACCCCAGGAACTCCCATCTACCTTCAACATGTCACATATCACGGTGCTCCCCAAACCCGGCAAAGATCCCAACACCTGCCCCAGCTACAAGCCGATATCGCTGCTTAACCTGGACATAAAACGTCTGTCCAAAATTATTACAACAAGACTAGGCAGACTCTTACCAGACATTATTGGCCCAGACTGATAGGGTGGCTTGGGACTTCATGTTTGCAGTGTGCAAGCACGTTGGCTTTCAGCCCAACCTGCTAGCATGGATCTCGGCATTATACCAAAACCCGACAGCTCGAATGACGATTAATGGGACTCTTTCAGAACCAGTACAAATACATTACGGCACGAGGCAGGGCTGTCCCCTGTCCCCAATACTATTCATCCTCACACTAGAACCATGTATACTCACAATAAACGAAAACTTATCAGTCAAGGGTTTATCCCTAGGATCCACATACCATAAAGTAGCTGCTTAAGTGGATGACCTTTTGTTTGTGCTCATATACCGATTCCCAACCTATTGAAAGATTTTGAATTGTTTGGATACATTTCCAACTTCAAGATCAATTCTGAAAAGTCAGAGGCACTTAACATCTTCCTAAACCTCAGGCAACTCCAGGATGCTAAATCCAATTGTCCCTTCAAATGGGTAGCTCTCAAACTCAAATACTTAGGGATATGGCTTACGCCAAAACTGGACAGTCTCTACACACAAAACATTCATCACATCCTACACAATCTGTGACAGGTCTTACAACTCTGGAAGCTCAAACCATTGGTTTGGGAGGGTGGCGGCAGTAAAGATGACAGTATTGCCCAGGGTGTTATACCTATTCCATACTCTGCCCATCAGACTACCTAAAAAGTTCTTCTCCCTACTGAACACGACATTGAGAGACTTTATCTGGGCCGGAAAGAAATCACGCATTAGCATGCTAACCCTGACTACCCCAAAAGCAGAGGGGCTATTAACCTACCACATTTCCAACATTATTACAATGCGACGCATCTGATACGAATTCTTGAATCAAACTGTCACGCTTCTTACAAAGACTAAGTGGGAATAGAAAGCCTACAGACTAAGATCCCCCTGAGGTTCTTATCATGGATCACCAAAGAGGCACGCCCGCCAACATAGCACTACACCCCACAATCAGACCAAAATTACAAATCTGATCACACAGTGTCACAACAATATAACATTGCCTCCACCCCTGGTCCCCTGACCCCACTGGTTCATAACACAGGGTTTGCGTCAAGTCATACAATGGTGTCCTTCCCACATAGAGAAGATAAGACTCCCACAACTGTTGCCCACTGTGTAGACGAGGACAAACTTAAGACTTTGGACAAATCAAAGGCAGAACTGCAGGCAAAACACTTACCCATTGGCAGTACAGGCAATTACATGATTATGTCAATTACACTGCCAATATACAACAATTTCTGAGAGAGCAGACTTGGTCTGAACAACTGTGCATCACAGGAGAACCTGTGCGTAAAGCAACTTCCTTGATGTACAACTGACTACAGATCAATAAAAATAGACAACCGGGCAGGCATAGGAAAGAATGGGAAACAGCCCTTAAAAAATCCTTTACGGATGAACAATGGGTTAACGCATATATCCTTGCACACAAGTGCTTCATCAGCACTGGCACCCAAGAAACTTCCTATAAAGTATGAACTGGTACTTTACCCCGCCAGATTGCGTGCATGGTACCCAGATGCAACAGATGTCTGGAGATGTGGCACTGACAAGGGCACCATGCTGAACATCTGGTGGGACTGCCCACTCCTACGCAGTTTCTGTGATGAGGTCTGCATTCAGATCAACGCCATAACAGAAACTGAGCTGAAATTCACACCTGAGTGCTGTTTGCTACATATATCCAACTACTCACTGAGCAGGTACAAAAAATTGGTTGTTCGCCACATGCTAAATGCAGCAAAAAAAAAAATATTCCAAGACACTGGAAATCAACACATTCACCCACAATAATGGAATGGTTATCTGAGGTTGCATAAAAGGCAAACTTTAAAAGTTACAAATATTTATTTATTAACTCAATACAGGTTAAGCTTTTATATTTAGTAGGAATTTTGTAAAATGTGCTGTGTATTTATCTGCTAATCATGATTTTAATTTATTTTAGCAAAATATTGTTTTTATCATTTTCAGTCTTGGTTTTACATTCTTTGCTTCCTAATTCTTTTCTTGATATAATGGTAATCCAACATGTAGAGTTTTTATTTAACCACTTCCCGACCGCCGCATACTGATGTACATCAGCAGAATGACATGGGTGCGCTTAAGGGCACCCACCAGAGCATGGCCACGGGTCCTGTGGACTCTGTCTGCCGGTGGCTCGCAATTGCTATGTAAAGGCATTTCCCTGTTCTGCCTAGCAACATTATTATTATTATTCAGGATTTATATAGTGCCAACAGTTTGCGCATTGCTTTACAACATCGGGGAAGACAGTACAATTACAATACAATTCAATACAGGAAGAATCAGAGGGCCTTTCTTGTTAGAGCTTACAATCTAGAACAGGGATATGCAATTAGCGGACCTCCAGCTGTTGCAAAACTACAAGTCCCATCGTGTCTCTGCTTCTGTGTGTCATGCTTGTGGCTGTCAGTCTTGCTATGTCTCATGGGAATTGTAGTTCTGCAACAGCTGGAGGTCCGCTAATTGCATATCCCTGATCTAGAAGATTGGTGATCTCTGTCATGTTCTAGTGAGCCCACCCCCCCCCCCCTACAGTTAGCACACACTTAACCCCTTGATCCTCCCCTAGTGTTAACCCCTTCCCTGCCAGTGACATTTATACAGTAATCAGTAGCTATTTTTAGCTCTGATCGCTGTATAAATATCAATGGTCCCAAAATAGTGTCAAAATTGTCTGATCTGTCCGTTGCAATGTCGCAGTCACGATAAAAATCGCAGATCACTTTCATCACTAGTAAAAAAATAATAGAAATGCCATAAATTATCCCCTATGTTGTAGACGCTATAACTTTTGCACAAACCAATCGCTTATTACGATATATATATTTTTTTTAACCAAAAATATGTAGAAGAATACATATCGGCCTAAACTGAGGAAGAAATGTGTTTCTTATATAAGTATTTTTGGGGGCTAGTTATTCTAGCAAAAAGTAAAAAATATAGCTTTTTTTTTTCAAAATTGTTGCTCTTTTTTTGTTTATAACGCAAAAAATAAAAACTGCAGAGGTGATCAAATACCACCGAAAGAAAAGGATATTTGTGGGGAAAAAAAAAGGATGTCAATTTTGTTTAGATACAACATCGCACGACCGTTCAATTGTCAGTTAAAGTGACGCAGTGCCGAATTGCAAAAAATGCTCTGGTCATTAAGGGGGTAAAACCTTCCGGGGCTTAAGTGGTTAAAAACTGCTGTAAGCTGTTGACTGTCCTTTAACAAGACACACAACATGTAAACCTCTTATTACACAATGACAGCAAATTCTGTTGTGTACATCCAACTGTACCAAATAAGATTTCATGTGTTTTCTGTTGACTCTTCATTTTTCTTTTTTTATACTCAAAATTTTAAATATAAAATGGAAGCATCTGTTGTGAACAAAGCTATTGAATTGCTAATGAGATAACCAGAAAATAAATACAATTAGTTGCTGCTGTTAGGAAGGAAATATGACCAAGATTAATGATGTACAATAGGCTTGCATAAAAAAAAAAAATCTTGCCATCTGCTTCAATCACAGGACAAGTTTTGCAATAAGCAGAAGAATATTTTGTTTTAAAAAATGCAATGTAAAAGAAGGAAGAGTCATAGTGACCTTTTGGAAAAGGGATTTTTCCAGTGTTTCAGGGGAAAAAAATAGAGTAAATCCAATCCTACATTAGGCTAAAAATAACAGTAAAATTTATATGAATATAAAGGGGTGGGTCCTGCGCAAATCGTGCCACTCAAATAAAATACACAAATTCAAAATAATATAAATATGTGCATACATACAATGCCGTGAAAAAAAATATAGTCCAAAAAACAGCACGCATAAAAATATATAAAAAATATATAAAAAAATGGAAAAAAGGTTTAATGATAGAACAATAATAAAATGTCCGCTACTCAAGGCTCCCAGAACTCTCACCTTTAAACGAAGTGAATAAGCAAATCAAACAAACTCCAGGATTCTCTTATTTCATTCATAAATAATAAATAATAGCCATCAGGCAATCCAAAGGAGGGATGCAATGATACAATTCCGCCACTAGAGGGCCAGTCCCAGCTTCCAGAATAGCTGAAATGGATCTTCACTTCTATTTCACAGTGTATGGCTCAAAATAAGAGAGAGGAGGGGGAGAGAGAGAAACAGGAGACTTCCATAGTGTAGTAGTTTAAAAAACGGCAGGTAAATTTATTAAAAAGCAGTAAAGACTCTCACATTTTAATTGCAAAAACAAGCACAATCAGGAAGAGGGTATAATGACAACTTCCTCCCGCCTTACTCTACTTCCGGTTCGTCCTCTGGCCAATCCCTACGCGTTACGTCATGTGACTTCTTCATGGAGAAGTCACATGACGTAACGCGTAGGGATTGGCCAGAGGACGAACCGGAAGTAGAGTAAGGCGGGAGGAAGTTGTCATTATACCCTCTTCCTGATTGTGCTTGTTTTTGCAATTAAAATGTGAGAGTCTTTACTGCTTTTTAATAAATTTACCTGCCGTTTTTTAAACTACTACACTATGGAAGTCTCCTGTTTCTCTCTCTCCCCCTCCTCTCTCTTATTTTGAGCCATACACTGTGAAATAGAAGTGAAGATCCATTTCAGCTATTCTGGAAGCTGGGACTGGCCCTCTAGTGGCGGAATTGTATCATTGCATCCCTCCTTTGGATTGCCTGATGGCTATTATTTATTATTTATGAATGAAATAAGAGAATCCTGGAGTTTGTTTGATTTGCTTATTCACTTCGTTTAAAGGTGAGAGTTCTGGGAGCCTTGAGTAGCGGACATTTTATTATTGTTCTATCATTAAACCTTTTTTCCATTTTTTTATATATTTTTTATATATTTTTATGCGTGCTGTTTTTTGGACTATATTTTTTTTCACGGCATTGTATGTATGCACATATTTATATTATTTTGAATTTGTGTATTTTATTTGAGTGGCACGATTTGCGCAGGACCCACCCCTTTATATTCATTATTTGATAGTTTGTGCTCACTATTTTGTCCTGCTGCATTTTTTAGTTAGCATTTGCACTTTATATCACTCAGGCTCTTTTTCACAGCATCTGTGTTTCATTATATCTGATTTTGGATTTTGTTCCACTTTAGTCACTTATTACCACTTAGCGGCGCGAAGGCTGACCACTTTTATTAGTAAAATTTATATAATTTCAATGTGTTTTATTTTCTATTGATATCGCCTAAAATTTTACTTGCTGTTAGACAGCATTGTGGGCATTAGCTATTTTTGAAGACTAATTTTAAAGTCCTGAAAAACTCCCTGAAATATGTGTAGCAATACATGTTGGTTAAATGGGTTGTTTGAACAATTTTCTTTTATCTTTAGACAAAAAATCTAAATGTGTTTTGGGCTCAGAAATATCTAATTTGTATATAAAATATGATCGAGTTTAAGAAGCAGTATGTCCAAAGCTTTTTTGGCCAAACTTCTGGAGGTCACAGAAGTGCACTTGGTTCTGCACTCCTGTGACCCTGCTGGCAGCTGAACTCACAGAGCCGGTCCAGGCTCTGCAGGGATTGCGACCATGTCAGAAACTGCCCAGATGCCTAAATAGCAGCTGGCT